>NC_134788.1:63311413-63328913 GCF_046742065.1 Oratosquilla oratoria | reverse complement strand
AAACACGCACACACACACACACACACATATATATATATATATATATATATATATATATAATGATAAATAAATAAAAAATATAATGTAAATAATAATAAATTACATAAATAAATGCATATAGTTGAATAATAAACAAACAGGTAATTAGTAAATAATAAAAAATTGACATATAACAAGTAATAAATGAGAATTAAGCAAATAACAATAAACAGAACAAATAAACAAATAATATAAAACAAATGGCAGGCATTACAGCATCTTGCTTTGGTGCTTATCTATATGATTCTTATAGCTATGAACTGAACTACATTGCACTGCCTCTGCAGGAAGTTTATTTCATTCATTAACTACACGGCTGGCAAAGTTGTTTCTACCTACTTCCAAATTGAATCTATTTCCGGACAGTTTGAGACCATTGTTTCTTATTCAGTGTGAAACTTTTGTCACTCTTGATGTTGTCAGTTCCCTTTAGAATATTAAAGATCTGTATCATGTCACCTCTGAGTCTACGCTTTTTTAAAGAAAACAGATTCATATATTTTAGTCAATTTTCGTATAATTTATTTTTGAAGTTATGAATTATTTTTGCAGCTCTCTGTTGTACTTTTTCCAATTTGTCAATGTCTTTAACGAGATTCGGTGACCATGCATAAACAGCATATTCCAAATGTGGACGAACTAATGATTTATAGAGCTTGTTAATGAGTGATGGACTTTTGAAGTTAAAAGATTGCACAATCAGCCCTAGATCTTATTTGTGTTCTCAGAGGCTGAAATACACTGCTTTGATGATTTGAGATTGTTACCGATAGTTATGCCAAGATCCTTTTCACTATCCATTTACTGTTATATTTACCTACATGCATTACCTTGCATTTACTTGTGTTAAAGTTCATTAGCCACTTTTCAGACCATTGCTGTTATTTATCTAAATCTTCTTGAATATCTGATTGGTTTAAGTGATCATTTGCCATTCCACACAGTTTACTATCATCAGCAAATTTGGAAACAATAGATTTTAGTCCATGGTATATATCATTTATAGATACTATGAATAGAAGTGGCCCAGGAACAAAACCCTGAGGAACTCCACTCGTAACATTTTTCCATCCATAAGTTTTTCCATTTAATACAACTCTCTATTTTCGATCATTCAACCAATTACTAGTCCAACTTAATAAGGCTACCACTTATTCCATGTGAAGCTAATTTAGTAAGTAGTCTTTTGTGGGGTATCAAAAGCTTTTGCAAAGTCTAAATATATTAAATCTATATTGTTTATTTTGTCATAATTTGAGATAACTGTGTCATAGAATTCAAGTAAGTTAGTTACACAAGAACTTTTCCGCCTGAATCCATGCTGGCTATCATTTATCAAACAGTTACTTTCTAAATGATGTTCAATAGCATCTCTGATGACAGTTTCCATCATTTTTCCTACAATTGAAGTCAAACTTATAGGCCTGTAGTTATTTGATTTCTTTTTGAATGTGGGAGTAACGTTAGCTAGCTTCCATTCTCTTGGGACATCTCCAGATATGATGGATTTCTTGAAAACTAATGGAACAACAATTTCATTTTTCATTTCCTTTAAGATTCTTGGATGCCAACCATCAGGCCCTGGTGTTTCATCAACTTTGGGTTTCTCTATACACCTTTTAATTTTTTCTTTTGTTATATTTGACACAGCCCGAAGGGAATTCTCCCCATCTTCTCCTTTTATGCATGGGGGGACAGAAAGGGGGGGGGCTGCTGATTTAATGAAGGGGCCTTGCTGTGGATGTGCTGTGTCTTGCGACACTACTTCTGACCCAGGGTAGTGGACAAGGTGCAGGGATGACCCATCATCCGGGAGGTGCTAGGATGAGAGGGAGGGTGGAGGGGTGTGGAGTGTATTCAGGGATGGAGTGGGTGGGAGTGATTTTATGACTTTTCCTTTTTGGCTACCTCCCTTGTAAGGGGGAAAAAAGCCTTGGTATATGTATGTACATTTACCATAGTGTGTAAGTTTACCCTAGACTTTTCACAGGTTTCAGTTTGGAGTTCACTTTGAGGTGTTTCATTTACAAATTCATACATGCATATACCAAAGGCTTTTTCACCCTTACAAGGGAGGTAGTCCAAAAGGAAAAGGCATAAAAGCCATTCCCACCCATTCCATCCCAAATACACTCCACTCCCCTTCACCCTCTCTCATATCTTGGCACCTCCTGGATAATGGGTCATCCCTGCACCTTGTCCACTGCCCTGGGTCAGAAGCAGTGTTGCAAGACACAGCACATCCACAGCAAGGCCACTTCATTAAATCGGCGACCCACCCTCTCCATCCCCCCATGCAGAAAAGGAGATGTCTGGGAAAAATCCCTTCAGGCTGTCAAATTTTTCTCACACATACTACCTCACCCCCCCATCCCCCACCCATTCCACCTCATACATCACAGCATCATCCATATACAACCCTTCTCCATTCACCCGTCTTCTGTCCTCTCCTGTCCTTCCTCAACAGACATTCTCCTCTTCCCCAAAGCCCCTTTTACCCCATCCATCTATCTCATCCTAGGTCACCCCCTCATGTTCACTCCCACATCTGCCTTCCATACCTCTTTTACTAGTCTTTCTTCACTCATTCTTTCCAGGTGTCCAAACTTTCCCAATACTCTTTCATCCACCCTGAGTTAAAACAATTGTTTAAAAGATCACACATTCCTTCATTTGAATATTCAAGTTGACCATCAGCAGATAATAGTAGACCAATGTGATTCCTAATAACCTTTTGTCTCTAATGTAACTATGGAATTCTTTGGGATTCTCTTTGGATTTATCAGCGATATTCATTTCATATTGTCGTTTTTGCTTGTTTGTTTTTTGGTCATTTTAAATATCTCTGTATTAATACATAACTTTGATAGTCATTCGATGCACCCGAGCACTTGTATTTCTTATAAGCCTGTCTCTTTTTAGCAATACTTTTTTCAGTTTCTTTGTCAAGACATTTTGGGCAATCCTGATTTGGGGGACATCTGTCCTTAAATAGGATGCAAGTATGAATCATCTTGGTAAGCATATTTTGAAATATTTCCCAGATCTGATCTACAGGTCTTTCGCTTAACTTTGCCTCCCAATCTGTAATCTGAAGCTCCTGATGTAGTCCTATGAACTGAGCTTTACTGAAATTGGGTATTAAAGGAACATAAGTATTCTAAAAAATTTTAGTAGTTTGAATCTAAGTTGTGATCGCTATTTGCAATAGTTTCACCAACTTCTACATTGGTTATCATGCTTTTGCGGCTAGTTATCAATAGATTGAGTAAGTTTCCATGTCTTGTGGGCTCTTTTACATGCTGAACTAAGTAATTGTCACAGGGAAAATCTATGAAGCGACTACCTATATGGCCATGTTGTAGGGTCATCCAATCAATATCAGTAAAATTTAAATCACCCATTATCAATAGGTCCCGGTTGCAGAAACTAGACAGTTCTTGAAACAACAGTTTGTTGTCTGCTAATGATAATGTCTTTGGCTTATATATTACACCTACATTCATTTTTTGTCCATTTGTTTGGGTTAATTCTACCCACAAACTATCATATGCATCGAGTCAATCATTGTTTGTGGATAATACTGTGTTTATTGACGAGTAGGGCAATAAACTGAGAAAGTTTGTGGGTAAGTTTGGAGGGATGTGCTGCATGGGGAGATACCTAGAAGATAATGCGAAATAAAGGTGTCATGACATACAAGGAGTGATAGATATGGTGAGTTGGAGGTGAGTTTAAAGTGTGAAAAGCTTCAAATGTATGGGGTCACATGTAGGAGGAAACAAGAGGGGAAGAAGTGAACTGTGTAGTAACAAGAGCAATTAGGTATTTTGCAGGAATGAAAAGTGTCATGTGAAATAGGTATTCAGGAATGAACATTGATAATGAAATAAATAAACATACAAAATTAGTCACAAGTACAGGCTTTGAACACCAAAAGTTAATAATGATTTGCAAACAATTCTTGAGAATAACACTTCAACAGCGTAGTTTCCAACCCATGATGTAGCAAAAGAATGATAGGCACAGTCCTATGCACAAGCCCTTGAAACTTACCACCCCTTACTATCACAAATGCAGCATACTAAGTGAAATACAAAGAAAAATACAACTTAAACCTGTACAATAACTTACTCTCAACACCACACAATACATCTATACAAGCTGGTTGAAATTCATGATGTCTTTCTAACTGGAATTTTTACTGCATTGTCAGAGACAAATTGTCCCAGATGCAACCATCACATGGTGCACATTGAGCACATTATCTTGTACTGTTCCACCTTAGCTATGCCCAGAGAGCAATAATTTTTTTTTTTTTTTTTTTTTTTTTAATGACTTTTAGGCCAGTCTGGTTGTTGCCAATCACCTACCTGAGAGTTATAGGTCTCCAATAGGAAGGGCCCGGGGCAACAGATTGATCAGTGAATTCATTTACAATGTTATCACTATCATGCCCTTATATTAATTTGGTATTCCTGAATGTTTTTCCTTCCAGTAGTCCAATTTAATAAAAAAGTCAGCACACACCACCTGCATATTGGGAACACATGATATTCATCCATATCAGTTGTCACTTTTATGTGTACTCCATCTATTTCTTTCGCTGATTTTTTATTATTACTTTTTAATACTAATTCCCATAGCATCATCTAAGATTTCTCTGAACACAGACTTAGGGCTTGATTTCTTTACACACACACACACACATATATATATATATCATATTTACTTCTCAAGTTACCAACACCTATTCAGAATAACTGTATATTTTTAAGTGCCTTATCTTAGAATTAATTATAACAATACAATGCCTCACTTTCAAGACACTGAATACCAAACTACCTCTTTGTATATATATAAAGTGTTCCAAACATTTCTTGGTCATTTATAAGTTAAAAAAAATCATAATATACAGATGTTAAATCTGCAAGGAAATTTATAAAAGTAGTTTTGAATGAGGCAGTTTTTATCAAATCCCATAAAACCTCACATCATTTCATCAATACTTACTCCAGGAGCTAGCATCATCATGCCATGTGTAGTAACTGAATGTTTTATACAGTCAATATATTCTGGAGCTGAGTGACATCCCTACTGACCAATCTACCCAGCATTCTTGTATGACCAGAGATTAGTCTTCACTTAAAAAAAAGAACTATTTCTTAGCTCATTCCATTCAGATATTTTCATTATCCTGTGTGCAACATTGTCCTCAAGGATAGAAACACTGGTTATGCTTATGAAATGCTCACCTCACGATGTCCTGAATATTTTATGTTGACAAATTTGTCAGTAAATTGGAAATGTAATATAGTTGGCTCTGTTAGGTAAGGTACATCAGCAACGAATCGAGTACATTCTGGAAATTGTTATTTCAATCGCAAAATACCCTGCTTTATTATCTTACCATTAGTGTGAATTACATCTTTATGAAACAGAGCTACAATATGTTCTTCTCAAGAAGACTATTTTGAGTATCCCAACCCAACTGTGGTAACTTGTTCACTTGACAAGTTGTAGTATTTTAAATGTTATTTCACGCTTGTTCGAACTTGTCAACTTTTAGGACCCATTACTAGCCTACTGTTACACTGTACAATATTATCACCAGTATACCCAGCATCTTCTACATGATCGACAGCTTGTCGAAAAGTAAAACCATGTACCCAGTTCACTGGAGCTTGTAACTTTGGTCTTTACCTGTGTCTTCTTCCTGTTCCTACAATCATCAATATACTTTTGGATCTCAATAATGTCTCAAGAGTTGCAAAATCTTCCATGTCCACATGAAACTATCTCGAGAAATTCTCTCATCATTTACACTTGGCTGGAGAGTAATTCACAATAACAAAACGGTAATAATACTTTGTGACATTATGATTATCATGTGTAATGGCTATGTTCAGCGGCGGCGCCAAGTGGAGACTGGGGGGGGGGGGGTAGCCTCCCCAAAAACGTGGTCAGCCCCCCCAACTGAAATGAGCAAATTGAAAATTTAAAACACTTATTAAAATAATTTTATTAAGTGGAATTTTTATTGGGCAGGTCTAAAAATTTGTCAGCCATCAGCGCTAGCCCTACCATTAACCCCCTCCCCATCTGAAATGAGGACAATATATGTGTATTATTGCGGCGTTATGCAAGTTCAACTGCTTTCATTATATATGACCCACGCCTCAAATCACCTGTAACCCGTTGTAGAAATGTCACACATTACAGATAGCCTATGTGTAATGTGTGACACATATATGCATAGACTGAGATAGACTGTGCAACGATTCAGGGCGTGGCCAGGCCATAATAGTATTCCCAAAGTATATAGACCTGGGGTTCTCAAAGTGGTCGATATCGACCCCGCAGGGGTCGATCGGAACATCCAAGGGGTCAATGAATAGCCAAGGGATCGAAAGGGGCTCGATGAATAATCAGGGGGTCGGTGAACGGTTACTGCTGGAGTAGAAGAGACCATTTAAAAATAATTTCAAACTACAAAATTATACTGTATTAATGATTATGCTAATAAACATTTTTAGTTAATACCAATCATTGCTTTAATACCGATGATATAAGATACTTTATAATAGGTTACAATATATTATTGTAGTGGAATTTATATACATATATATATATATATATATATATGTATATATATATGTATATATATATATATATATATATATATATATATATATAATATATGTATATAAATTCGACGCACCCAAGTTATATCACATTTGACCTCTGTCACGCTCCAAACTTTATCATAGTTCTTAACTCCTCTTAAACTTTTCTTCGCATTCATTGTTACCCTCTACCCACGTTGATTTTTTCTGTCATATTTGAGATGGTGCCAATATGAATGGATCGTATTTATATGGAAAACCAGATATAACTAATATTAATGACTAATGAGACTGAGTAATTTCTTTAAGACGCAATTGATGATGAAATCAATTCAAACTAATTAAATAAAATCAATTGAAGTTTTAATTTTACAGCCTTCGTTGTCCGTGCAAGTTTGGGATGTAGTGTTCATAAGCAAGATGCATATTTTAGGCGAAATTGCGTTCTTGGCAACTATAAACTTCAATCAGTTTGATTGGAAACTGTGGTATGAGTGTGTATGGCGCGGACGGGGACGGACGGTTGGCACCCCCTCCCCCTCTTTCTGGGGGGGGGGAGGGGGTCAAAGGGCACGAGCGCTGGTATCCCCCTTCCCACCCGAATGTGGGGGGGATGGCCTCACGTTGGCTTGGGTGGCGCAGTGCCGAACAAGGACCGTGCGTAGGTGGTGGTGAATGCGAGTAGGAGTGGAGTGTACAGTACCCGGAAAGGGGGATATGGTAAGCTAGCATTAATGGTTAGGAGGTAGGGAATTAGGCTAGAGAAGTGGAGAGTTAAGTGCCGCAAAGGAATGTAAGGGCCCACCCAGGAGCGACCGAAACCGAAGAACTGACGTCATCGACGCACAAGTAAGTACTTTTGAATCACAGAAACACTTTGAGGAATTTCGTGGTTGTTATTCATGCAGTTTCAGTTTGGATTGTTGTGGGTTTGTTTGTGATTTTGTACATGTTGTGGTTTTTCAACTTGCTGTTTCAATCTTGTAAATCGTTTTCCCCACATGGAGATGATTTCACTTCATGTATCTGTTTTTCTATTGTGATGCTGCTATTGATATATGGGCATTTTTATGCACAATTATACAAAAAACTGTATATGTACTCTCCACTGTTCTTATTTCGTTGTGAAGCACATAATTTTCTTAATTTCACAGTTCCACTAATAACTATACAGGCTCTTGTTTCAGGATGTTTTCTATTCGATTAGTGGTTGTTGCTCGCAGCACATTAGCGAAGGGGGACCCGCTCAGTTTCGAGTCCAATATTACTACATACATACATATACCAAAGCTTTTTTCCCCCTTATAAGGGAGGTAGCCAAAAAGGAAAAGGGCATAAAATCATTCCCACCCATTCCATCCCTGAACACACTCCACACCCCTCCACCCTCCCTCCCATCTTAGCACCTCCTGGATGACGGGTCATCCCTGCACCTTGTCCACTACCCTGGGTCAGAAACAGTGTCGCAAGACACAGCACATCCACAGCAAGGCCGATTCATTAAATCGGCGACCCCCCTCTCCGTCCCCCCCATGCATAAAAGGAGAAGGCGGGGAGAAATCCCTTCGGACTGCGTCAGATTTTGCTCACACATACTACCTCCCCCCCCATCCACCCGCCCATTCCACCTCATGCATCACAGCATCATCCATATACAACCCTTCTCCATTCACCCCTGTCTTCTGTCCTCTCCCGTCCTTCCTCAACAAACATTCCCCTCTTCCCCAAAACCCTCTTTACCCCATCCATCCACCTCATCCTAGGACGTCCCCTCATGTTCACTCCCTCCACATCTGCCTTCCATACCTCTTTTACTAGTCTTTCTTCACTCATTCTTTCCATGTGTCCAAACCATCCTAATACTCTTTCATCAACCCTATCCCCCAACTCCCTTTCCACCCCCGTTCTTCTCCTCACCTCTTCATTTCTCACTCTATCTAGCCTAGTAACCCCCATCATACTTCTCAGACACTTCATCTCAAACACATTCAAACTCCTTCTCTCTTCCTCTCTTATGTCCCATGTTTCTGCTCCATACAGTGCTGTTGGCACAATCACTCCTTCATACAGTCTCCTCTTAGCATCCATTCCCAAATGTCTATTCCTCATTACACTCTTCAATCCACCAAGGCATTTACTCGCTTCTCTCAATCTACATTCAACCTCCACCTTCACTCCGCCTTTTCCTGCCACATTTGCACCCAAGTATCTAAAACTATCCACTTCCTCCAGTCGCTCTCCCTTAATGCCACTTTCACCCCTTGTACATCTCATCACCTTACTTTTACCCACATTTATCTTTAGCTTTCTTCTATCACATACTCTCCCAAACTCTGCCACCAACTTCCTCAATCCCTCCTCCGATCCTGCCACAAGCGCAGTGTCGTCCGCAAACAACAGCTGGCTCACCTCCCACTTTTCTCCTTTTTCTTTAACCATCTCCAATCCCTGACCCACTACCCTTGCATTTACCTCTCGCACCACCCCATCCATGTATAAGTTGAACAGCCAGGGCGACACAACGCATCCTTGACGAAGTCCCACCTTTACCTCGAACCACTCACTCTCTCCATTTCTAATCCTGACACAAGCTCTACTACTCCCATAAAAACTCTTGACAGCTCCTAGAAGCTTTCCTCCTATCCCATATATCTGCATAACCTTCCACAGTGCCTTTCTGTCTACCCTATCGTAAGCCTTTTCCAGATCCATAAAAGCCCCCAAAAAACATCCCCCTTCCTATGGCTTTCTCACATATTTGTCTTACCACAAAGATCTGATCTACACAACCTCTACCCGTCCTAAATCCACACTGTTCCTCTCCAATTACTCCCTCTGTTCCTCTCCTAATCCTCTCAATCAAGATCCTCCCATAAGCCTTCCCAACTACACTTAACAAGCTAATCCCTCTGAAACTACTACACTCACACTTGTCCCCTTTTCCCTTGTAAAGTGGAACTATGCAGGCACTCCTTCAGTCCTCCGGCACTCTAACCTCTCTCCAGCAAACATTAAATAACCTCACCAACCAGTCCACCATCACTGTACCTCCTTTTTTTTTTTTTTTTTTTTTTTTTTTTTAGACATTCTGCATGGCATCCATCCAGACCAGGTGCCTTACCTGCTTTCATCATCTTAACAACTGCCTTCACTTCATCCTTCCTTATTTCTCCTCCATTCTCCTCACTCATCACGGTAATTTTCTTAGCATTTCCCACTGCAACTATCTTTCCCTCCCTATCCTCCTTCACATTTAGAAACTCCCTAAAATATTCTGCCCATCTTCCCCTCACTGCCTTCTCTTCCATTATCATCTCTCCATCTGCACCTTTTACCTTTTCTTCTCTACTTGATTCGCCTCCTCTTCCTCTCTTAATTTCTTTTCAAAACATCTTTTTATTACTTTCAAAAATTTCTGTCATACTCTTACCCCATTTTACATCTGCTCCCCTCTTTGCCTCCTTTACCTTTTGCTTTACTTCTCTTTTCTTTCTTTGTATCTCTCATATGACTCCCTCGTCCTAATTTGTAACCAATCTGTGAAAGCTCGCTTCTTCTCCTCTACAACCTTCTTTGTTTCCTCATTCCACCATTTACTACCCTTCCGTCTATTTCCTCCTGTCCTTCTTGTTCCACACACCATCCTTGCACACTTTGTGACTCCCTCCTTGAACCATCCCCATTCCTCCTCCACACCTAGCTCTACTCTATCCTTCACTCCCTCCCACTCCTCCTTCAGCTTCTTCTTGTACTCCTCCTTTTCCTTTTCATTTAAAGAGTTCACTCTAAGCACCTCCCTACCTTTTGTCCCTTTCCTCTTTCTCCATCTGTCCTCCACTCTCAACTTACCTTCCACCAAAAAATGATCTGATATTCCCCCACCCTCTCCCCTTAGCACATGTACATCCTTAACTCTTCCTATCATAGTCCTATTTACCACTACATAATCCATCAACGCTCTATCTACCACCCTTCCATCCATCACCCTCTCCCATGTGCACTTATGCTTGACTTTCTTCCGAAATACTGTATTTGCTATCATCAACTCTCTTTCTAGACACATTTCCACCATTAACTCTCCACTACGATTCTTTCCTGGAACTCCACATTTCCCAACCACTCCATCGATTGGACCATTTCCTACCCTAGCATTAAGGTCTCCCAGTACTATTACATTGACATGTCTCCCTAAATCCTCTATGCACTCATTTAAATTTATCCAAAAGGCCTCCCTTCTACACTCTTCTCATTGCCAGGTCCATATGCACTTACAAAGACCCACATCTCCTTTCCCAGTTTCACCTTCATCCACATTATCCTTGAGGAAACCTCCTTCCACTCCACTACACGTTTACCTATCTCTTCACTTACTAGAATAGCCACCCCTTCCCTCCCTCGCCCTCTCTTCACTCCTGACAACCTCCCACTTACACTCCCAAACTTACACTCACCCTTCCCTTTCAACTTAGATTCACTCAAAGCCAACACATCCATCTTTCTTCTCACAAACATGCTACCTATCTCTTCCTTTGTACTCTCATCTGTACCACATCCACGCACATTAAAAGACCCAAACCTTAGGGTGCTGGTCGGAAAACTCCCAGACCCTCTTATGCCTTTACTATTTCGTTTAGGAATGTCCCCTGTGGGGCTACAAGGAGAAGGATGCCTAGTCCCACTCCTCGTCCCTTTCTTCTCGCCTCTTACGATCCTAAAGTATCAACTGCATGCTACTTTGCCACAATAACAAGCAGCCAATACCCAGACGGTTGTTATTTGATAATAGTGATATTGAGAACACCAATAATGTTAAAGAAGAAATATTGATCTCTTCTTAGAGAATTAGAATCAATGTAAAAATTAATAAACTTAACATATTTTTGTAACAAAAGTCATCAAAAGGATGGAATATTTATACAAATATTTAACCTAAGCTAACTTAACCGAACCTAATTCAGTTAAAACCTAACCCAAAGTGAACCTAACCTACCTTCCCAATGGTGACAATTGACGAATGAGTCACGAAGTTTATAAGTGGTCCGAATCAGCCATTGCTAGCGAGTGCTGAATGAATCAAGAAAAGGAACACAATTTCTGATTGTTAGTGTGTTATTTGTAGGGCCTATAGTACTTAAAGAAAAATTCGTCCCACCCCCATTTTTAATCATGTGTTCTATTTTTCTGTTTAGGTCATGGATCTCTTCCTAATTCCCCACAAGAGGCAATAATTTAATGACGACGATCAAGAACCATGTACTTCTAGTTCTACTGAAAACCCGGAGTTGGAAGAGAAGGTGGATGGTGACAAACACAGAAAAACACAAGACGTCCTCCAGGGCCAAACAACATCAGCCTGCTGCCAGATAGTGAGCCTACCTGTCCTGATTTGAAGAAATATCCTTCACACATGCAAGGTGGTCGGACAAGATAATTCAATAAAAATGGCACCAACAATATTCTTGGCTTGAATATTCCGTGGTCAAAGATGCAGCTTGCTGTTTTTGCGTGTCGTCATCTTAGAACTTCCCATCTTGGTCGAGCTGAACAATCATTCACCCATAACGGATTCAAGAATTGGAAGAAGGCAACCATGTCTCTGAAGGCTCATGATACTTCAGCTTGTCATAAATTTGCGATGCAAGCTTGAGGAGAATTTAAATTGCAGAAAGTTACAGGGGCAACAATTTATCAAGCCATTGATGCGGGGCATGCCAAGACAGTGGTGGATAATCGGCGGTACATTAAAGCAGATATTGATGTACTTCTCTATACAGCATGTCAAAATGTTGCCCAGAGAGGGCACAGAGAAGGGGATGAATCCGACAATCGAGGAAACTTTTTGGAATTACTTAATGTGCTAGCCAAGTATGATCATACAGTTGCAAAAAAAAGTTAACGGTTCGGGGAATGCAAAATATACTCACCACGATATACAGAATGAATTATTTGAAATAATGGCAGGTATGATCAGAAAGGAGATAAGTGATGAGGTGAAACAAGCAGTGCACTTTGCCATCATGGTGGACGAAACGAAGGATATAGCGAAGAAGGAGCAGATCTCTATTGCTGTGAGGTATCTCCATGATAAGGAACTTCATGAAGAATTCTTGGATTTCACACCAGCTGAAGGCCTTGATGCAGAATCGCTACTCCAGAAGATAAAAGAAACTTTAGCTAAATGTAAAATTGACCACAATACCTGTATCGGTCAGTGCTATGATGGAGCGGCAGTTATGTCGGGTTGCACCGATGGGGTCCAAGAAAGATTCAGAAGAGATGTTTCACAGGCTGTATACATCCACTGCTATGCTCATAGGCTAAACCTCGTTTTAGTTGACTGTGTAAACAATATAAGGCCAATCTCTGTTTTTCGTCACAATCCAATCACTGTACAATTTTTTCTCCTCGTCGGTGGTGTATCAGGAATTTCTAAAATTCCAAAAGGAGCTGAACCCAGAAAGACCACATATAGAACTCAAACGGTTATCGGACACCAGATGGGCATGCCAACACTCAGCCTGCCAAGCTGTTAAGAGGACCTTGCCTGCCATCGTTGCAACCCTAAAACATTTAATGGAAGGGGGAAATGTGGACAGGGCCAGTGGAGCAAGGTCACTCACTGCCCTTCTGGATCACCATTTTGTGACAAATCTGGTGTTCATGGAGAGTTTGCTGCATTTGACGAAAACCTTGTCAGATCAACTCCAGTCCCCCGATCTCCAGCTTGCCTCAGCAGTTGATTTGGTTGAAGCAGTGATGTCTAGTCTCACAGAGATGAGAAACGAAGAGAGCTGGGAGCAACTACGAAATCATGCTGAAGAATTGTGCCAGACTGTAGGGATTCGCAGACAACTTGCATGTCAGAGGCAAAGGGCAGCCCGTCGATACTTGGATGAGTTTGTCATAACATCCGGCATAGGACAAGATGATGATTCGAATGACTCCGATGTTACCAAGAGACGGATTTACTACTCCGTGATAGACAAGTTTCTCAGTAAGTTGAGAAGGTTTTCCGGCGATGCATGTCAGGTACTTATTGGAGCTGCCCTCAACTCCAATCACCCAACCTTTTTGAACAAGGAAAAGCTATCAGGAATGGCTGCAAATTACAGGGTGGACCCAGTGGAGGACAAAAATCTATCCGTAGAGCTGCACCAACTAAGAAGGTTGATTGCCAGAAAGCAGTAGCAGGGAATGGAAGTGGACACACCTATGCAACTTGCCATCATGCTCCAACCATACAAAGATGTATATATATATTTGTGTAAGCTAGTGCGTATTAATGTTACTCTTCCAGTTAACTCAGCATCATGTGAAAGAAGCTTTTCGTGCCTAAAGCAACTGAAAACCTACTTGTGTAACAGTAGCGGTGACAAACGTACCAGTAATCTTGGAGTATTAAACATCAATTCCCAAAGAGCAAAGATGTTAGACAGGGATACGATTATCGATGCATTTGCTGCCAACCATAGGAATAGGCGTATCATTTTAAAGTAGGTGGAACGATGTATTTCCTGAGATATATCATCGTGAGTTTCTCTTCTTTTTTTAACTTTATCTGTTTATGGTTGAAATACATGAAATGTCAAAACATCAAGGATTTACTGGTTTTTTCATATGGAGGACACTGAATGAAGAAAACATGTATTTCTATCTGTTTTTAAAACTATTCTTAGGGAACAACTTGTAATTAAGTTTAGCAAGAGGATTACATTTTTGTTATCGAAATATGTCAATAGTTTCTAGGGAAGTAGTTATGTTTTAAAAGTGTTTGTTCAGCTATATATGAATTTCATTTTCATTCATATAAATGTTTTACAAACCGTAAAACCTTTTTGTTTTTGTCTTTATTTCAATTTTTGTTTATTGTTTCATGAAGAAATTTACACAGACGTATATGCTACATGGGTTAACCCATTCAACTCCGATGACAAGATGTCTTGTCATTTGGTCAAATAAAACAAAAAATCATAAAACACAAAAATGTTTGATCAAACACCAGAAAAATATGACGTCAATCCTCGCTTCGCTCGCAGCGAAGCGAGGACTGACGTCATATTTTTCTGGTGTTTGATCAAACATTTTTGTGTTTTATGATTTTTTGTTTTATTTGACCAAATGACAAGACATCTTGTCATCGGAGTTGAATGGGTTAAAAGAGTGATTAGATGCCAGGGCCCACAATACTATATAAGAAGCTCTTGAATTTCCACATTGGCCCTGAATTTCCTATGGCATGTACTGCATGATGAATTGGTCACGGTAAAAGTATACACTTGATTTCCTTCCTTACCCAATTCCACAATTTGATGATTGGCAAACAATAATACCCCATTCATAGACATTTAATCCAGCTCAAGAAACCCTAGTCACAGCATGCAGATTACAATCCTGCCCAAAGTACCGTGTAATTTTTTGCAACCTAAGTGGAATAGCAGCTCGGTGAGGTGATAATAATAGACCTCCAGCAATGGGTTTGGAAACTCGATATACCTCACTCGAACAATAGATAAGTGAGGTTAGAAAATAAACTTTTTTTTTTTACCGGGATCAAAACAGCATGGTATGCCTCCCATGTTCAGATGTTCGTGAATGATCATCATCTGAGTTTATTTTCTGAGACCCTCCCTCGTCAACATGTTGAGTCCCTCCTCAAAAAATCCTAGCAGAGCTCCCGTCAGGGCGGTGCCCCTGGACCCCACCAAGGACCCTAGGCCGTCCCCTTTGACCCCATGCTGGACCTTGGACTACGCCTTTCAGATTGCCGCCAACGCGGAAATTATAGTCCTACAAGCCACCCCAAAAACTTGCTCAGCCCCCCCCCCTTAGCCTCCCCAACTAGAAATTCCTGGTGCCGCCGCTGCAAATTATAGTGGGGATTTCAAAGACTGCATTTCCTATGTTTAACCTTAGTATTCTAAACGTATAGCTGTTGTTTGGTGAAATCTCAAGGAGCATGAGGTCCAATTAAAGATCTATTACGTACAAACGGTTACACAATAATAATATCAAACAATAGAAAGCGATAGAAACACACAGAGATCAAGTGTACATTAGAAATGTATATATATAGATAACATTAACACAATGTGTTATACTGGTCATTCAACAGAAACGATGATAAAACATGTAGGAACCACAAAAAAGTGCTACTTCGCTATGCGATCTACATAGTCAATTAATGTGCAGTATAGCAACGGAATAGGAGTGAAGAAATCAACGACGGAGTAGCCATTGCTATAAGATGCAGGCTTGAAGCATAAAATAGTACCGGACTTGGAAGATTCAATCCCAACCGTACATATAGAAACAGAGCCCCTTTAAGTATAAGAAAAAGGAAACTAAACCACATAGGCTCAGATTTCCCAATTTACATTTGACAGATTCCTTGAAGATGTCTCAAACAGACGAAAACGGTCGGTCACCATTTATCTAATTTTCCAGTCGACAATAATACTAACAGAAACGAAGAATCATTACTGAACTCAGGGTCATTATGTTGAAATGCAACATTCTTTTTGCACCACTATTATACATTTCATTTGTTAATATAATGAACGTTTAGCATAGCGGCTGAAGTGTTTACAAATATTTATGCTTCATGTCGCCTCACAAGGATTCTGAAATGTTGACTAAAGTGTCCCCTTATACCATGAACAAAGGTACTTGGTATGTTTACTAGATATGGAGGTAATAGCATCTACTACCAATGTAGGATATCTTATTGTCTTTATATTAAATTATGAAATAAGATAAAAAATCATAAACTTGTAAGCATATAATTTGTATCAAAATATATTCTATATATATATTTTTTCGAAACAATAGTATTCGTCACGGGATATCTAAAGATTGAACAATGTTTTCTCAGAATGTTTCGCTCAGTGTTAATATGAACACAATTGTCAAAAATCATCTTTTTTATATCTTTAAAGCATTTTTCTCTGCACGTGTTTAAAGGTTTTCTCAGAATGTTTTGTTCAGTGTTAATATGAACACTTTTCAGAATTCATCGTCTTTTCTATATTTTTATAAAGTTTTCTTTAGGTTTTCTCAATGTTTCGCTCAGTGTTAATATAAAAAAAATCATCGTCTTTTCTATATTTAAGACAATTCTCTACGTTTGGTTAAGGGTTTTCTCAGAATGTTTCGCTCAGTGTTAATATGAATAGAATTGCCAAAATTCATTGTATTTTATATATATATATATATAAAAATATCTCCTCGTGTTTAAGGATTTTTTTCAATGTTTTGTTCAGTGTTAATATGAACTCAATTGTCAGAATGTTTCGCTCAATGTTAAAATGAACATAATTGTCAAAATTGATCGTATTGTCTATACGAGTATTTTTCATATTTTCTCTACAGGTGTTTAAGGGTTTTCTCAGAATGTTTCGCTCAGTGTTAATATTAACACAATTGTCAAAAATCCTTTTTTCAATTGTCAAAAATCATCTTTTCTATGTCTTTATTGCATTTTTCTCTCCAGAATGTTTCGTTCAGTGTTAATATGAACACTTTTCAAAATTCATCGTATATTTTCATAAAGTTTTTCTCTAGGTTTTCTCAGAATGTTTCGCTCAGTGTTAATATGAAAACAATTTTCAAAATTAATCGTTTTTTCTATATTAAAAAAATCTCTACACGTGTTTAAGGATTTTCTCAGAATGTTTCGCTCAGTGTTAATATGAACACAATTGTCAAAATTCATCGTATTTTCTATATTAAAAAAAATTCTCTCCACGTGTTTAAGAATTTTCTCAGAATGTTTCGTTCAGTGGTAATATGAACACAATTGTCAGAATGTTTCGCTCAGTGTTAAAATAAACATAATT